>NC_056742.1:288318889-288323889 GCF_019279795.1 Protopterus annectens
TTCACATTCACAAATGCAGTCTCTTTCAGCACAAGATATTTTTTTGTTTCTTTGTTTTCATTTGGTTTTATATCAAGGAATAATATATTTTCACATTTCTGTCCCAAATTTGCAGCTAACAAGTTTTTATGAAGTTCCAGTTAAAGTTACAGTAAAGTCAGCACTGGGCAAAATCTGACATTAGCAGCACAAATATCATGGCTCTTTGACACAGTGCTAGTTACTTAAAACATGTACCAGAATGGAAACTCCAGACTACTACAGTGTGCTAAAAAGGAACATTATTGCCAATAACAAGGTAAAAATTTCACAGCTTCCAGTGCTGTATTTGACAGTTCCTTTGCTCCTGGTGTGAGATGCCCTGTATAGGTCCTTCCTGCTCTGACTGCTAGCACCGTATGGTATTTAGTCAGATGTTTTAGTTTCTTCCAAGAGCTATGTCAAAATTTGCAGTAATACTCACAGAAAAATAAAACACCCAAATTAACCTTTCCTGATAATCTGCCGCTGTCTGCATTATACAGGTGTACCTTGTCATATCTCTGACGCCATTCATTTCTGTTTTGTTTTCATATGTCTCTCAGTTGGACAATCTGCTAAACAAAAGGAACCTCCTTTATTTGAAGTTATCATTCTTTATTGATGTAGCAGGCTGAAGTAATCTTTAAAAAATGACTTACAGCTAGCCTGACAGCAAGACCACCATCCAACTGCAAACTGAGCATTATGCAAGCAATAATGCCTGACAAGGTATGTGTTATTCTGTACATAACGTCCACCCAGGGGTGTTCTCTACACCGCTGGAAGGGCATTATTTACACAAAAACATAATAACACACACCATGGAGGGCATCACTGCGCTTAGAGAATGGTCTGTCTGCTGAATTGTTTTGAATTTGTTTGCTTTCATTTTTTAATTATTAAATATATATATATATATATATATATATATATATATATATATATATATATACATTTATTTATTTTTTTAATATTTTTGATATAAAATAGTTCTTCTGCCTACTGTTTCAGACTTACTGTAGTATATGCTAGAAACTCATGAGGGTTGAAATTACTGAATAATGATTTACATTTCAGTTTCAGACTTTTATCATAATTCTCAATTAATCAGGGGCAAATCTCAACAGAAACAGGGACAAATCTAGAAGTAACAAAATCAGAGACAAATCCAGAAGTAATCAAGGACACCTAAAATATTAGTCCTGTTAATGTGAGACATTGACAGAATAAGAGAATATGAATTAATATACATTTTTTGAAGTATAAAAAGTCTATAGATCTATTTATTGCCATTGTTTATTATCTGTAATTTACCACCTTTTCTTCAAAAGTCACCAGTTTAAGGAGTGATTAATGGAGGTAATGCTAAAATTTGAGTCAAAATCAGAAGTGTCACTGAGGTGACAGGTATGGTCTTCATATCCTCCAGAAAATGCATGTTAACATAAATGTTGTCATTATAGCAACTTTATAATTTTATAAGAATAATATTTAAAATCGGTCCCTATTTTGAACCCTTGTCCCTCCATTACTTTAGAATGTATCCAGTTTCTTGAGCTAAGAGGCTGAGAGCTATGCACACCTCTTAATTTTAAATGAGTTGCATCCAGTTCTTGATATGTCTCTTTCTCTCACACATGCACACAAACACACACACACACACACACGTGTGCGTGGGCACAGACACACACACACACACACACACACACACACACACACACACACACACACACACACACTCCTGCTTTCATTGACACAAGCACCCATACATTCACACAGGCAGACAAAAACATAAACAGACTCATGAGTGCGCACACATACACACACACACACACACACACACACACACACACACACACACACATGCGCACACACATATATTTCTTTTTTTGTTATTGTTTTCAGTTATCCATTTGTTTTAATTTTGCACTCACTAAACAGCAAAGGCGCTGCTTAGCAAGTGTAAAATAATGGCTTGATTGATCTGACTCTCTCTTTCATGCATGCATACCCTCTGACACACAGGCATAAACAGATACACACTTTTATTCTTCCTGTTTTTTAATTTTTTATTTTTTGTTTTAATTTTTCACTCGCTAAACAGCAAAAGTGTTAGGAAGTATAAAATAATGGCAGCCTTTATCTCCATTGCATTCATATCTTTGCAGTAGCTTAATATGCTGCTGTGAAACAGCAGACTCATTTTCAGCAGACATTACTTGTACAGTAACACCCTGCTGGAGTACGTTTGTTCTCCAGGCAGAGTGGTGATGTACAGGTTGTCTCTAAACTTCAATAATACACAACTTCTGGCAGTTAAATCAGTTATTCTGCACTCTGTATCTGTAAAGCTTCAGACTTCAAAGAGAATAAATGTAATCAAAATGCATAGACATTGAATATATAATACAAATTCATTTTTAAGCTGTAGCTGTCCTGTCTTACACACAGGTATGATTTCATGCAATAAATATTGTCCAATTCCAGCTTTGAAATCTATATCACGCTGCTTTTGTCTTTCACGACTATGTATATGTTGTGGTTGTCTGTTAAATGCTAGTGATGTTTGTGTTTTCCATGAGTTCAGGCATTCTGTTGGGATCACAGATGCATGCTTCTCAACCTCTTGGTGCAAGAAATCTGGACAAATCGAAAAAAAAATGGGGTAACAAAGGCCCAAAAAACTAGAATAACAGGTTTTGCATTATTATGCATTTTCTAAATGATATAAAGTCTGAAACTCAAGTAGCTGTCATATTATTTAATGACTTCAATCCTCCATGATTTGCTAGAAAACCACAAATTTTATGAAGAACAGACCAAAAAATATGTGGCAAAAATCTGGACATTCAGTGAAAATCTGGGCAGTTGAGAAGTATGCACAGATGTTATGGGAACATTCATGATGTAAAAATTGCTTTCTCCCATACAAAAATCGATTCAGAGTTTAACCATATGCCTCCTATTTCTCAGCATAAATGGTATATTCAGTGCAGAGTGGTAATTGTCTTTCAGAATAGTTATTTTTATGTGGATTTACCTTTAAAAATAAAGAAAACAGCATTTTTATCTAGTCTCAGTTAATGTAAAGTACCAGTCACGGGATGAACAGAACAAATGTATTTTTTTAGAATGTATCATGATTTAGAAAATGTTGTCTTACATTTGAAAAATTACATTCAGAATCAAAACTTACTGCATGCCTTGAATCTGTAGATAAATTATTCACAAACAAAATGAAATGCAATATTGTATATGAAAAATATATCCAACAACGCAAAGGCAATCAAACAGACAACCGATGAATAAATGAGAAGAGGAATTTATTTGTAAGCACTTTCGGCTGTGTAGTTCCAGTCTTCATCAGACAATTTCAAATTCTTCATTACAATCTTATATAGAGCATACTAATTAATCAATTAAGATTTTAAAAAAATATATGTATATACAATAATAGACCAACAAAATAGTTATCATTGCATTAATGATTTTGGACAAGGTGAAGCTTATCCTACAATTCACCAACTAGCCTGTTATTTTGCACTTTTTCAGAGGAAGGGAACAAGTTGTTTTTTTTTAAGCTGGTAAGTAATGCTTCTTTCTTAGTCACTGAACATAACAGTGATAATGCCAAAGGAAAGTAAAATAAAGCTTTTAAAATATTCATGCTTCTAAGTATATGCAATTAATCACCTTTCCATCCTTTTCCAGTAAAACACTCAATAAAACACTGATTGCTCTTCAGTCAATATTACACCACAACCCATAGGAAAGGCCTGCTACCCAGACAACACTCTGAATCTTTCTTCTAATCATCTGTGGTAAATGCTTTAAGGAAATTATAATGTCTTGTGTACAACTAAACAGCAGAATATATAATGCAAATTTTATGAGAAGGTTTTCATTTCCCGAAACCATTAAATGGTATACTGTTTTAAAACATCATACGATATACAGTACCCACTGAAAGCAATTGCAACTAGATTATTCCAACTCATGCTGACTTTAAATCATAATATGCACAAGGGATCTGTGGTAGGTTTCACTCAGATCTGGAAAATTGCACAATGACTGGCTGCTGCTCCTCTGAGGTAACTAAATGTCTAAAGTAATAAACTAAGCTGTTAAGAACAAACTATGGAAGGAAATGTATAGTTGCACTATTAGCTGGCTCCCATTCATATTGTCACAGTATGCAACTCTGGCAAAGAGAATTGGTCTTGGAGTGAAAAGAAATTAATGTGTTTAAGTATAAACATCGTTGTAGGTAAAGTAACTGAACCAGTGGAAGTTTAAACAGGGATATGGAGAATAACAGTACGGCAAATAATAAAAAGGCTCTGTTAAAAGAAACTATAGGAAACAAGACAGACTATACTGCACAGCGTATGAAACAAAATATGTAGATTTAACAACTGCAGAAACTCAACCCTTTAATCTAGGACAGTGGCACTCATAAAATATTTCATTAAGCATAAACAAGTTACTCCTTTAAATATTACTTTTCATATAGGCATTACATTACATTGAATACCTCAGTTATTCATATTATATTTAGAGTGGGAATGTGCTCCAGAAAGACACCTGATAAAGGATTGCATCTTCTAGTTTCATACCTACTAAATACATGAACTTTGATGGCCAGATTCCAAAATATTTGGCAATATTGACCCAATATTTCCCAACAGAATGTTGTTTTAAACCTGTCTCTCTTTTGAAGCATTCTTTATTCTCATGCCACTTTAAAGTCACACACAAATAAATCATAGAACACAATACTAAGCCTATGAATTCACAAGCTTTTGTTGTGTGTGTGTGTGTGTGTGTCTCTCTCTCTCTGTCTTATACACACACTCATAAACAGGCATACATACCTACATACAGTGGATATAAAAAGTGTACACACCCCTGTTTTTGTGATATAAAAAATGAGACCACAATAAATCATTTCAAAACTTTTCCTGTGTTCCATGGTATAA
>NC_056742.1:288328889-288346389 GCF_019279795.1 Protopterus annectens
TTTTTCTCTGTATACTATCCTGTACTTCTTCATTCTATCACCAGGTCTCCTTGTCCTCCTTCCTCTTTCCAGATGTCACACCAAGCACCTTTCTAGCCGTCTCTCTTACTAGCTCTTCTGTAGTTACCCAGCTATTTGGTAACTCTTCACTGCCTCCCAGTGCCTGTCCTAACTCATCCCTGAACTCCACCTCACAATTATCTTTTTTCAACTTCCATCATTTGATTCTTGGTGCTGCCCTCACACTCCTCCTTCTCTTCTTGATCACCAGTGTCATCCTACAAACCACCATCCTATGCTGCCTAACTACACTTTCTCCTGCCACCACTTTACAGTCTCCAATCTCCATCAGACTGGCCCTTCTACATAAGATATAATCCACCTGTGTGCAGCTTCCTCCACTCTTGTATGTCACCCAATGTCCTCCCTCTTGTTAAAATACATATTCACCATAGCCATGTCAATCCTTTTTTGCAAAATCCACTACCATCTGATCGTGTGCATTCCTTTGCTTAACACCATCAATTCCTCATCCCCTCTGCTCTCTTCACCAACATGCCCATTGAAATCTGCTCCAATCACCAGTCTTTCACCCTTAGGTACAGTCATCACCACTTCATCGAACTCACTCCAAAATTTTTCTTTCTCATCCATTGCACACCCACATGCGTATCTTTTTGCACAAATGTACATGCAGGTGTGTGTGCATGTGTGTGTGTGTGTGTGTGTGTGTGTGTGTGTGTGTGTGTGTGTGTGTGTGTGTGTGTGTGTGTGTGTGTATGGAAATGTAACAGTTCTGTAAAGGTTCTGAAAACCACTTTCAGCACTGATGAACTTCATACTTTCTCCACAGTTGTGTGACCATAGAGTCGATCTGTGTAAATCTGGGAGGGGGTGCACTTATACATGGGAGGTGCAGGTGGCCTCACTGAAAAATACATTACTTCTAGATTCACTGAAAGAGATCTTCCTTTGAACAAACAACGTATGCTGAAAGTAGCTTTAGCAAGCAACATGAATCTGTGTGTCAGTATATATCTGTCTCTCTCTCTCTGTACATATACATATATGTGTGTGTGTTTTATATTGGGTGTGAGACTGTAGCAGTATTAGCAGTGCATCAAGGCCTTTATAATCCCAGTCAAGTAAACCAACCCAGTTTTGTCCCCTTGTACCTTGGATACCTATATGGTGGGTTATGTAAGTAAGCAGATAGCTAAGGGTTATGTAAGTGGGTGGTATGTTAGTTGGGGATTCGTTTATTTACTCTTGGCCTCTGTCCATCAGAGACATGGGGGCCACACCAGGAGTAAATTTGTGATTTCCCAACCAATGATAAAAGTTTTATTTGAATAGAGTAAGGGATGAGCTCTGCTTCATGTGGATGGGGAGTTTAAGGGGATCCTTTGAGACACATGCCACGCTCTCCAGCATGTTTTATTTCATTGACAAGCAAAGTTCAGATCCTTGGATCTAGTGTTACTGGTGATGTCTGTTTTGCAGATTTATAACAGATCCAGATTTATAACAGATCCATCAGAGATGGATCTGAGGATTCCTTATATGTCAGGCATAGAGTGCCTCTCAATAACCTGTCAGAGACTGTGTACAGAGATGCGGCCTTAAGGTGATTTGTGAAGGACAGGGTATTCATACCCCAGATTCTCCTGGTAAGGAAACTTTGAGAGCATTCCATTTGTTGCAAGTGCCTGGTTAGGTACATGACGAAGAGGACATTGTACTCAGTGGTGGGTCTGATATTGACTGAGTAGACTAGTACTATAACTTCCTTGGACCAAGATACCATGCCCTTACTTATGAGTTTGGAAACATAGAATGATTTTCTTACTATCTTGGCTACATGTTAGTTAAAGGTCAGTTACTGTCTACATATCTTACCAGATCCCTAATTAGAGGGTTAACTCTTAAGGGTTTTTTATCGATGTAGTAATTATCTTGAGCAGATGTTTTCCAAAAAGGGAACTATAACACACTTCTTCACATTGACTTTTAATCCACAACGTTGGCATCAGTCATTTGTTTGTTTTAGATGTTCTTGTAGGATGCCAGTGTTGTGGGGGAATTTATGACGGCTCAAAGTTTACAGTCATCTATGAATTTGGTAACACAGAGGCCTTTGACATTAGCACTGACTTCGGAGAAGTACATACCAAACAGGAGTGAGTCCAACACAGAGCCCTGGGGTACTCCACTGGTCACTGAACTCCAGATGGAGGTAGTTTCACCAATCCTGACTTCTTGGGTTCCCTCTGTGAGCCAGCCAGCAATCCACTGAGTTACATAGGGATTTATGTCTAGTATTTAGAGTCTGTCAATAATACCTGAGTGTGTCATTGTATCGAATAACTTGGCCAGACAAGATTGGTGGTATGCTCCATTTTCCCCTAATCCAAAGACATGATGAACCTCTTTAAGGCATCTACCAGGTTGAGTAGGCAAGGCTTTTCCTTAGCAAAGCCATATTGTGATGGGTTCAGTGACTATAGACTGGCAATGTTCTTGTTGATCATTTCCATAATAAATCTTTACATGGCTTTGCATAATAGACTTGTCAGGCCGATGGGTCTTTAGTTCCTGCGATTAGTTGGTGGTCCACCCTTATGAAGAGGGATGACCATTGTCACCTCCATTCACCTGGCATGTACCCTGTTTTAAGGTTGTAGTTGAAAATTGCTTATATGGTCCTACCAGGTTATGTTTAGGCTGTTTAGGGGGAAACAGGGTATATTGTCAGGGCCCATTGAAGCAGTGGTTTTGCCTTAGAGAGTATCATCAGGACCTCCCCATTTGTTCATAGCTGGGGTGGTATACTAGAAAGGATTTCACAATGGCTAGTGGAGGATAGTGGGGGTGAAGTGAGAGCTAAATTTAACTACTGGCAGATTCACTCTGATCCATGAAGTTGTGCCATTTATGTCCAGTTCTGCACACTGATGAGTGTTGCCTTTAAGGTTGCTGACATAGCTGAAGAAGGCCTTTTGATTGTCCTAAGCTTGGGAGGTTATCCTGACCTTGTAATTGGCTTTGCTGGACTTTATTAGACCTCATAGATTCTTGTTTAATTGAATCAGAGGGCTCTTGTCACTACGAGTGCTGCTCTTTCTTATCTTGGCCATGATATTTTTCTTTCATTATATACCCTGTTAAGGCACGAATTCTACAAGTGGGGTTTTTGGTTTTAGATTTGGCCTTATTTTTGGTAGATGAAGCAGCTTCATTGCAGCCATTTACATGTTTGTACAGGGATTCTGGTAATAATTCTACATAGGAAGCTGTATTATCAAGGTGTGAGGAGCTGTGAATTTTGAAAAAAATATTGCTTAGTAGGATGTAGTTTGCTTTAAAATAGTTCCTAACTGTAATGGGTTTAGTTGGGTTTCCGGGTCGAGTTTTATTTCTAAGGAAACAGTTTTGTGGTCTGATCTCATCTATAAGGATATGACACAGGGGATGGTGCAATGCTCTCCAATGCTGGTGATTACTAGGACCAATATGTTTGATCTGCTGGTTGGGGTTCCCACTGATTGGTCCAGGGTGTTCATGTTGAGAAAGTCCAGGAAATGTTGTTGCTTGTAAGTTAGAGGCAGTGTACATTTCCCAGTCTATAGAGAAGTAGTTAAAGACTCCCATGAATTGGCTATTTGGTTGGATATTGAGTGCCTCTAGCTAAAAGTTTTGAGCACAGGTCATAGAGGGTGACCTTTAGCTGGCCAGGATATGGTAAGGAACAAGGAACTTTGTCTACAGAGACTTGGACATAGATGAACTCCAGGTCATCATCCTGTTTATAAAGCTGGTGTTGCATTTGTTGTTAATGTAGATCGAGACATGTCCACCATTAGCCCCTGTCTGTGCTGCTGATGGCCTAAATGTGTGGAAGGCACTACAGCCTTGAACTGCAGGAATACTTTCTCCAGTTTTAAACCAAGTGTTGTTAGTAGCACAGATATCCATATTCTCTAAAGTAAGGAGAACTTGTGGGGTGTGGAGTTTTTTGTTTAGGCTCATAGCTTTGAGTAGTAACACCCTAAGGTTGCATTGAGTTTTTTTTTCTGTTATGCTAGTAGTTTTGTCATTTTGCCAATGCCAAATAAATGTCTCTAAGGAGATGGATACATTTTAGCCAATATTCAAAACTCTAAGGAGGGCAAGTGCAGACCATTCTTTGTAAAGCAAAGTGGTCTGTTACCCATGCCCTCTAATGCTGATAGATATCGGATCTCACTCAAATGACACCAGAAACTAAGCCAGTTATTAGAATTGATCATTTTCTCTTCATACTGAACATCATCCTTGGCAAAGATAGAATGCTGCTCATTGCAAAGCATGTCCCTGTCTGTGAAATATATTCAGAGAGATTCATAACATCTCTTTTTATATAGTCACCTGAGGCACATCTCAGTTCATTTACACCCGCATGGACTATGACAGAATCATATAGGTACCTGCGGTGCAGTGACTTGAGTATGTGCATGATGATTGCAGATCCTAGCTCCAGATAGGTGTACACATGTCTCCACAGTGGTAAGAAGGGCATTTTACTTGCTAATCTCATAAATAAGGGTATTGCCTCCAGAAAAAAAGAGGCTATAATCCCCTCTTGTACTCTTCCCTCATCAAGCCAGTAACAGAGTACAACTCTCCCTTTGGTATGTTCTTTTCCAAACACCTGCAGCAATTGGAGAGACCACAAAGATTCCTTTCAAAGAAAATTCAGGGTCTTCAAGATCTGTCTTATGTGGACAGACTGAAATCATTGTCACTTTACTCTGTGTCATATAGACTGCTTATACGTGACCTGTGCCTTGCATATAGAACAATCTCTGACCCAGCTTTAATGGAAATGCTGCACATTCCCAAGTCAAATGGCACAGGGGTCACTCATTCAACGGACCTTAACCTGCTATGTGACATCAACAGAACTTGCTGGCGATTTATATTTGTCTCACGAAGGTTGCCCCACCTTTGAAACAAGCTTCCTACTCATGTTAAACAAAGCCCCTCATTGGCCCTATTTAAGCCCAAGTTGGACAGTTGGCTGAGTAACCGAAAATTCACTATGGGGGTTCCACCTGTGTCCCTCTTGGACAGGGGCAATTAGGTGCTGATTTCTGTGTCTGCTTCAACCAGACACCCTTAGGAACATGGGTTGAACTTGGCTAGCCTTGTAAGGGCCCTGTGGTTGTTAGCCTAGTAACCTCCTATGATCCTGTGACTAACTCCAGATGGGTGAAGCTGCCATTTGATGTCTTTGTTTTAAAGCCAGTAGGGAATCAATGCTAGCAATCTGTGTGTTACTATTTAGTGATAGTTGAGGTTGAGTTGTAGGCAATACTTGGTGGAGAGGTTTGTTTGTCTGTTATGTATGTCTAGAGAAGTCTGTGTTATGTAGGACGTTGGAGTTGTACACCATCCCAGTGAAACAGTGACTGTGAATATGGCTCTTACCGCTGTTGTGCAGCATTGGTATATATAAAGTGTTGGGGGTGGTGTCACAGGGGCTAACCCTCTAAAAAAAATTATGTTCTTTACTTTATTTCATTATAGTGTCAACAGGCCTAAGGTAGAGTATAGTGTACTTAGTCATTGTTACTTGTTACGGTAATTTTTGAAGTCAGTGTTTTGTACAATCTTTTTGTTGTGGTGGTGGTTGTGGTTCTGTAGGTCAGTCTTTTATGCTGATGTAACTATAAATAAATCAACTAATAATAAAATAAACTTATTGAAACTCATTCCATCAAGATTAGGCCCTTTTGAGCCACAGTAATTAGGCCTTTTAAGTAGTTTATACTAACAATGAAGTGTGGGGGAATTTGAATGGTTAGAGGATAATGCTTCCTACAGAAAGTTCACTGAACTCATATCTTTGACACTTATTTCAAAGATATGACTTACACTGAGCCATGTTGAATCTGGATGTATGCATATTTACATACATTCTGTCTGTCTCACATACATACACACACACACACACACACACACACACACACACACACACACACACATATATATATATATATATATATATATATATATTTGTTGGTCTACCTGAAATAATATAGCAACATGAGGTTGAGAGAAAGATATATATCAAAAAGTAAAAATATATAAACAGAAAAATATCTAAAGTGAAACGCACTGACAAAATTGAAATTATACTAGAAGAGGGTTTATGCCCTTTCTTCACTGTTGTGTGACCTCTCTAAACAAATATAAAGCCATTGAAACATCTGACAAAAATCAGGCAATCATTTTCAATGATTTTTGGGGTGCAAACCTTCCTGTACCCCCACACCCCCTGCTAATTATATATACCAGCTCTGAGGTTGCACAACAGTGGGGAAAGGGCATAAGCCCTTTCCTAGTATAACTACAATTTTGCCAGTGTTTTCCAGTTTATATACTTTTCTGTCAATCTTTTTACTGTCGATCTTATGTTATTTAGATCATTTTAGGTACACCCATGCATATATATATATATATATATATATATATATATATATATATATATGATTATATCACCTTTGGTAGAACATATCGATATGAGAAACACAAATGAGTGATCATAAAAGTTTACCAGCACATATGTGTGTCACACAAAATGAGAGAATGACAAAACATTGACATCTTCTCTTCTATTATCAGTAAACAACAGCTACAAAACCCAGATTTAGTATAATCTGAATAGTGGTACTGTTAGGGAAAAAGTTTTTAGCAATTTAATGTGTAGCGTTATGGGTGGGGACATTGCTATGGTCAGGGTTATGGTTAGAACACATGAGTAAGGAGGGCAGGGGAGCTTCACAATGAGGATGACCTAAAATTATATCTGGCATTTTTTAGCAATACTGTGCTATAAGAAGACATCCAAATGATAGAGAATCCTGTCTACTATACAACAAGAGAGGCATTAACAACATATATGGTCATGATAGGAAATACATACACAGAATATGAAATGTTAAGTACGTTTTCTCTAGGGCAGGGATAATCTCTGAAGTATAAACTAAAACATCTTATAATTGGACTTTAATTACAGTAGAGAGTCGATTATCCAAACGTCGATTATCAGACACGTCAATTATCAGAACCAGCCTTCCAATGTTTCTGGGCAGGAAAAATCATAAATTCTGAATATGTAAACATTATACGTATTTGCTTGAGCATGTTTTTTTGAGCTTGTAGCCAGCTCGTGTGTGAAAAATATTCTTTACTGTCCACTGGAATCGCTGAATGGTTGAAAAGTGTATTCCTGCATGCAGAAAAAAAAAGATTTTACAAGTTTTTTTATCCAGTTCAATTATATGTTTGATTATTCGAACAATTTGATTATCTGAACTACCCTAGGTCCCAATTAGTTTGGATAATTGACTCTCTACTGTACTGACAAACCAGTAATTTCTCCAATGCAAGTCTTCAAACATATTTTAAAGCTATGCTTAGAAACTCACAGCAACAGTAAAATGAAATGTTGGAAATTCTAGCAGTAAACAGATTTAATAGATTATGCCTTTTTATACTGCAATATAAGTATATGGGTATTGCATAGGGAATCTGGAAGAAAGAAACATTCTAGTACCTTCAGTAGAATGTTTACTAGTTAATCCAATAAGTAATAATAAATTGTTTGTTTTTAACTTCAAATCTACAGTACAAAATGTGCCATCTTCTATGAAAAAGAAATCACCAAATAGTGTGTTAACTTGTTTCAAACAGAAGTGTGGGGGGTCATATTGTTAAATTATGTTGCAAATTCTCATGTTAAAAGCATCAATTTGAGAAATGAAACACACTGCATGCTATAAGTGAAGTTAATTCTATGGAGTGTAACAAGATTGCAGTTAAAACAATTAAGACTGTATTGTGACATTGTGTTACAAGTAAGCTAGTGAAGTGTATTGTATTTCAAGAAGATGGATATGTTCAAGCCCTGTTAGAATCTGGAAACAGATTCTGTTATGTAATCATAAGGCAGAGAGAGGAATGAAGTGGCATGACCCCTCACACACAGAGAAGGGCGATTTCTCTGGTAGAACTTGGAAAACTGTGCTTGAGGCAGAGGGGTGGGGCTGCTTATCGGCAAGCTCTGCAAGTGTGGTATCAGCAGGTGACCACGGGGCTAAATATTAAAAAATAAATAAACCACCCCTAATGTCTATCTAAATCATGGCCCCTACCACTCAACCCTCACCCTGGTGATGAGGAATGAATGAGCAATTGGCTAGGAGGGGGCTGATAGTTAACAGGGAGCAAACACCATAAAAATAGTGTCTCACGCAGAATCTACAAAATGAGCTAAATTTGGTTGCATGTAGACATCAAGAAGGATTCTATCTGTTATCATAAACTTGTTCAAGTTACAGAACAGCAGGAACCCAAAACAGTAACCAATGTCAGTAAAGGAAAATGGAAGTCAACCAATAGAACGCCAAACTATGAAACGGTACAGGACAGTGACATACAGGAAGTGTTACTATAGGAACACAGAGAGCACATTTAGAAAAAGAAGAAAAACACTTAAGTAAGGACCCTCGCAACAAAGTGAGGGCTAAACATGATTGGCAGGAAAATGCAGAATACTAAACCCATTTCTGTTAATGTTAAACAGGAAAAATGAAGTAAAGAGAGATTCTAAGTAAGAGATATCTGCAAATAATCAGTGGAGTAAAACTGAAGGTAAATGTTGTTTTAAGATACCAGCCTCTTTGCTTTTGACAAAGAAATAGTACTGGCAGTGTCTAGAGCATTGTAAGGCAAGTAAAAGGAATATGTTCTTTTCCCCACTGAAATGTGACCCTGGAGTTAGTATATATAGTTAGGGGGGTGCAGCCCCCTACTTACTTTGGTTTTACTAAACAATATAAAACCAAAAGCAGAGAATATAACATGAAAGTAAGTGTGGGGTGGATGTGCCCCCACCCCACCCCTAACTATATGGAAAAGGACATATTCCTTTTACTTGCCTTACAGTGCTTTAGACACTGTCAGTACTAATTGTCAGTCAAATGAACTTTCAGTCAAACGAAGTGTCACTTAAATGAAGTTTCAGTCATTTGGTCTCAGTCAAATGAGCTTTCGACAAAATGAAGGTAACCCCATATACATATATATATATATATATATATATATATATATATATATGTATATATATATATATATATATATATATATATATATATATATATATATATATATATATATATATATATATATATATATATATATATATATATATATATATATATATATATATATATATATATATATATATATATATATATATATATATATATATATATATATGCACACACACACACACACACACACACACACACACACACACACGAAGTGGTAAGGTATTGGCAGAAAGTGGCTCATCTGGGCAGTCAGACTAATAGTTTAAAGATTCTATGTATTTTAAGGTGAACATGTATTCACAGAAAATATAATCATCATGGCTAGAAAAAAATTGTGGAAAATCTGACACGTATGCCTTATTTAAGTGCATTTGTATTGTATGAAGTAGGGATGCCTTTAAAGTATAACTTTTTTCTCTGTGAAATTCCTAAAGGTTCTCTGAGGTATCATTTTTCTTTAGTGCTTTAAATAGATTTCCCAGATCACATGCTATCTGTTGTACAGTTATTAATGTAGCAACTATTGTATACTTGAGACTCAGCTGTACTGTTTCCCTTTCAGAAAGGTTGCTTCTCTTTGAGGATTAAAAAGTGCTGTGACTACATTATTGTATTCATTACATTTCCAGTTATATACTTAATCTGATTCAAGGTCGCAATGGAGCTGAAGCCTTTCCTAACACTTACTGGGCATAAGGCAGTGGAATTAATGCTGAAAGGAGGCACCAGCTTGTGAGAGGCATGCACACTCACTTACACATAAACAGCTCTGGGCGTTATAGATGGATGGCAGTTCACCTAGAGCACCTCTTTGGGATCTCAGAAAAAGGCAGGAATACCTAGTAAAAATCCACATGTACAGAAAGAGGACATGTACAGTCTGCCCAGTAGGTACTCCCACTGAGTAATAAACTAGAGAAGTAAATGCTGTGAGGCAACAGTGTTAAGTGCTACACCACTTTGTCACCACATTCCATTAAACACAATAAATACGTAAACAAATAGGCACTATTAGTGCTGTTGCCATTTTACACAGCGTGCTCACTTGGTCCAGCTGAATGCTGTAATAAGTTTTACAACATGCCTCAGAATCGTATCTAATGATTGCAACACATAGGAATAACACAAGTCCCTGAAAGGACATTCATTATTTACTCAGCTAAGTTCACTACAAACTGGAGACTAGATTCCCACTGTGTGTGGACTGCTAAATGCAGAATATCATTTGAAAAGGGAGATACATGTTTGAAACTGTGCAAAGACAAATATTCCAGCAAAGAGGATGCTTCCCTCAAAAGTATGGGATAAGGGGAAACAGCCAAAAAGAGAGAGAGAGAAAAGTTAACAGGGGTTAAAGCTCACAATACCTCTATCTTCTCTGAAAGATAATATAGAGTCCCATTGCACAGCAAACATATTATTAACAAGTTCAAACTATGTGTTACATTATACAGTTTTATAAGTGAGATGCTTATTCTGACAAAGAAACCCGATGTCCAAAGGCAGACCATATAAACAGACACTGGGGTATATGCATGCAGTAATTTAGTGTCCATGCCTCCTATTATGGTGTCCTAATTATCCAGACTTCCCATGACTGCCTAATCCATTTAATGATTTTTCGAAAATCATTTTACAAAGCTGATGATAAAAGAGTGTTTATTCACTTATTAAAAGAGTGTTTATTCACTTACCAGGATCGAAAAGTTGTATAACATATGCAGTGACCAGTGCACAAGTATAACAGACCTAGAACCAGAGCATTATGTCCTCAAGTGACTTGAATGCTGTATTACATATGCAGTGTCCACTGGTCAGGCAGTGATTCTAGCATATAACTAATGAGTAGCCATTATCCATAAAATGATAGGAAGCCTCATGTCTAGTTTCACCAGCTTGAGAAATGTATTGTAAATGTGGGATGGTAAGAGTCTTAATTCAGTTTTACTAAGTGATAATAAGATATCCCATGTTGTATCCCTTCTGTCTCATTCATTCCTATCAGACCCTGGTTTCCTAGGACACCTGTAGTGGATTGTGATAACTGAGAAATATGGTCCAGCTAATTTTAGAATATTTTTGTTTGCTATTAGTACTCTTGAAACTGCTAACAGAAAGCATATCTCTCAACCCCTCCTTATTTGGTGGAAGCCTTGGATTTTAACTTGTTAATATTTGTCCTCTGCACTATTCAAATTTGACTTTACATAGCATTGATCTGTTCTTTTATTGGTTCAAGAAGAAATTGTCACAGTCAAAATGGACCAATATCAGACAAATCTGCATCCAGCACTAGCACAGTCTTTTTTTTAAGCTGATACTCCTCAGCACTAAGGCCACTACAGTGTTTGGTGTGGTCCTATATGTGGATCTAGAGTGGTAAGCAACAAATCCACTGTGTTTGTGTCTGTTTTTTAAAGATGCTATCCCTAAATAACTAAGATATCAACTTTTACTGTAAGTTAAATGGCATTCAGAAAAGAAAGTAACTGACTCCCATGAAGTAGCTCTCATATTCCTATAATGGAAATTAAACATAGAGGAGGTTCCCCAGCTTTTCAGAACAAATTGTTGCAAAACAGCATAGTATAAGTGCAAGTGGGTTCCAGGAAATTTGCTACTTTTACCACATTTCACAGTGTGCCTCCATTCATACCTCTCAACTGTCCAGATTTTTCCCTTGTATTTTCAGTCTGTTCCTCATAAAAGTTTTAGCTTTTCAGCAAATCATTAAAGATTGAAGTCATTCAATAAAAACATTTAAGTTTCAGACTTCATAGCCTTTTGAAAATGCAGGCTAATGCAATTCCTGTTATGCTAGCAATGTTGTAAGATTATAATGGCAATATTTAAAATCTTTCCCTAATTTGGGCCCTCTGCATTAAGAGGTATACTGCCATGTATACTCCAGAAAGCCTTCCCATAAATGTTAGTCATTTCCACTCAAATTAAATAAGAAGCCTTGATGCCAGATTTTCTCGAGAGATGAACAAATACTTGTTTGCCAACAGAGGTACAAGAACCAGTACAGTCTACTGTGAAACATAATCAGAATTTCTTCACTGGATCTGACCTAAGAAACAGCACTGACAGAAAGGACTGACATCAAAGGTTTGAAAGAGTATTTAAATGTTTAAATTTGTCTTCCTAGAGTAATTTGGGACCCCTTACCCCTGACTTTTTGTCTGAGCCTGTTTAGTGTGGCAGAACATGGATTGCCTAGGTACTTTTTTAATTCATTGGTTGTCTTCTAACATCTCTGCAAACTTGCAGTTTTACGATTCAGAGTGCCAAGTGTGTTATTGCTGCTGCTCAGTCCTCATATTCAGTAGGCAGACTTTTTTTACCAATATCCTAGCAGAATCAATTCTGTCAATTTCATAAGATTTTTTTTTTCAGTCATTTGCAGAGGTTTTACATCTTATAGGTTCATATGTGTGTACTAGGTTAATGGCTCTGGAGCCTTTACAAGCCTAGCCCCAAAATAAATTGCCCAGGCACCATGCTACCCAATGTTAGTTCACAGTGCCCATAATAAAACAGTGAGATAATTTGAGTGATTTTAAGATAGGATTATATGTTGTTTTGAGTGTGTTTAAACTAAATGTAATGTAGCCTAGTTATGATTGTACTTCCAACAGCAGTACAATGTCTTCCTTCAAGAGATAAAGACTACTAACAAAGTATGTGATAAGTCTATTGCTAACAAAGTATGTGATAAGTCTATTACTAACAAAGTATGCGATAAGTCTATTACTAACAAAGTATGTGATAAGTCTATTACTAAGGAAGTATGCGATAAGTCTATATGGATTCTTAGGTTAACTGATGGTGTACTGTTTAGCTAAGCCTTCTAAACAGTGTGTGGCAATATTTTTTATCAGTAAGACAGAAAGCCAGACTGGGTCCTTACTTCCTTTAAATAAAGAGGGCAGATGGGATTTAATACTTTGCATTCTTTCTTTGAAGAACTAAAATCATTTAATCAAGACTTGTTAATGTTACTTGTGGGGAGTGTTTTTAGTGATGTCACTGCTTCATTTCTGACAACTAGGCTGAATGACATGTTAAGACAGAAAATATTGTTAATAAATCTTGTTAAGAACCATGGGCTGCACACTTGATAGTGATAAACAGTACTGCTTCTGATTATACGTTTTCCACACCTAATGGACTGTTTTACAGTAAAACAGACTACTGTCTCATGTCTTCATCCCTCCTCCAGGATGTTAATAGCTTTACAGTTTAACCCTGTACTATTTCTGAATATGAGTGTCCAACTTAATGTATCACCATAAAATACCAGAGCAGACAGTCAAGCAGAACAGTGGAGTGTCTGACTCGCATCTAACCCTATAATACCATAGCAAAAAGTCAAGCAACAGAGACTGTCAACCCTGTTATACTGCATGACACAGATTCTGTCTGTTTCATGAAACAGGAGATGAGTTGCTGTATTGTGCAGAACACAAGCACAACGTGTGTGTGTGTGTGTGTGTGTGTGTGTGTGTGTGTGTGTGTGTGCGTGTGTGTATGTGTGTGTGTGTGTGTGTATGTGTGTAGATGGCATACCTCTCATTCTTTCTCAGTTTTACCTCATATTTTTGGTATGCTGCTCATAAAAGTTGTGGTTTTCTGACTGTTATGACTTGGAGTTACTATATAATGACAGCCATGTGAGTTTAGGATTTTATATCCTTCAGGAAATGTTTGCTGAAGCAAAATCTGTTATACTAGAAAGTTTCTATTTAAAGACTTGCCCCTGATTTTGGATCTTTGCCCGTGATGTTTGAGTTAAGAGGTTGGGAAGGAATGGAGGACATGGCAGCTGGTTGCACTGCATGGTTATGAAGCAGGGAAATGGAATATATTTCTAGTTCATTATGTATTTATTCATTCATTTGATTCCAAGGAACTATCTGAGAGATAAATAGTCATACAAGTGGCTGTAAGTGACGGTTACATGCTTATGTGGTCTGTGTATATCATTTTACATAATAAAGCTTATATAATATTATGATGGGCAGGAAGAAAAGATGGTGTGGAAACTGCAATGTATTTTGTGCATAAATAGACAAGCTTATCAGTAATATTTTTCAGATGACAGCACAGTTTTGTAATGATGTGGTAACTACATGGCATATGGAAGTAAAATGAGCAAAATCATGTTTCCCTAGAGAATGGAAGGATTGTGTTAAACTTGACCACGACGGGCAAGAAAAGTTAGGCTGCGTTTGGCTTGGTTAAAAATACTTGCAGTCCCAGAGTTTCCTGAACTTTGTAAACAAAAGCATCCTGGACAGTTTAGTCCATATGTCCACTAGGGGTGCACACATACTCAATCAGGTCTTCACAAAAATTGGGAAAAAATTACCAACACCCCCCCCCCCCCCCGTGTAGTATCCTTTGAAGTAAGGTCAGACCATATAGCTGTCTCCTTCAAGATGTCACTTCAGTAAATCCAGCAACTGTTATGAACTACGTTAAGGCAAACTACCTATTATTAAGCGATTACCTGATAAAATTCCAAGCCCCTCCAAACCTGGAGAACACATGTGGCTGTGCAGAATTGTCCACAAAACCACCCTGTACAGTCATGTTAATAGATGCATAGAGACAACTGTGCCTACCAGAAACTGGCACATAGCAAACTCAGAAAACAAAACAACCTTGTGAAATTCAAATGTAAAGAGATTGTACGACAAAATGAAAAAGCCATAGCTAAAACTAGGAAGTGTAATGCCTAGCAGGATAAAATTCTTTCTTCAGGCTAAACAAACATCTAAGAGATCTGATTAAGTCTACCAAAGCCAATTTTGAGGTAATGATAGCCTCCCAGACCAAGGACAACTACAAGGCTTTCTTTTGCTATGTCCAAAACCTCGTCAGCAGTACACTAAACTGCAGAGAACTGAATGCAAATGGAACCACGTACATGGAGCCAGAAGATATAGCAAATTTGCTGTTGACAAAGTTAGCTCCAGTTTTGCCCCCCTCTCTCCCCCAGCTGCCCCTAAGTAATACCATCAAAGATGACACTCCCAGCTATCTCTAGGAAGCAGGTCCTAAATGTGCTCCTTAAGACTAAAAATGGCACATTGATGGGCCAGATAATATCCCCATGTTGCCTTCTAAATAGTCTGAAGCACAACCTATGGGGACCTCTGGTAACAGTATTAAACCATAGTTTCCAGACAAGATTTGTGCCATGTCAATGGAGGACTACAACACTCATGTCTTTGTATAAGAATTGTCCATCAATGGACCCTAGGAACTACTGACCCATTAATCTGACTAACCCAGTCAACAAACTCATGGAAAGAATCATCATGCATATGATTAATAATGACACTGAAAAACTTAAGACACTGGATTCAGCCCAGTTTGGCTTCATTAAAGGCAGATCATGCCTACTCAGCTTGGTGGACTTCTTTGAAAAAGTCACCAAGACAATGGCTGAGGGCTAAATGGTACATATTGCCTACCTTGATCTGGCTAAGGCATTTGGTATAACACACCATTTGAGCATTGTAAACAAACAAATAGAATTAGGCATTAACCCCTGTGTTATATACTGGATAGCCAGCTGGCTGTCAGGTAGGACTCAAGAAGTTAGTAAAGGTGAGACAATCTTCCCAATGGGGGCAGTCACTAACGGAGTCCCTTGGGGATCTGTGCTGGGCCCATTCCATATTGGCATTTATTTCCCAGTAGTTAAAGACAATGTCAAAGCCTCAGGCTGGCCAAGTTAGCAGATGACTGAACTAGAAGCAGTCATAGAATCCCCCCAAGACATGAACATTCTACAGGAAGGACTAATACAGACAAATGGCTAGTCCTAAAGCCATGGCTTAAAACACCATGCCAAGAGATGCATAATAGTACCCTTTAGGGAGTTAGCCACCTTAGGAAACTACTTCATTGATAACAGTCCACCAAGAGTGGACTCAGTAATCAGAGGTTTGGGGTCTTATGTGGATAGTAATTTGGCTTTTGACCAACACGTGTCTAAGGTAGCAAGGAAATCATTCGACAGTGCTCACCTTTCAAACAAAGTCATGGTATCTAGGTCCATGGAGGTCATTGCTCCTCTGTATTTGGACCTCATCAGACCCATGATTGAGTAAAATGCCCCCCTCAGTATGTACTTCATTAAGCACGTGCAACAACTGGAACAACCCCAGAGGTTCCTCACAAACAGAATACAGGATTTAAGTAGGGTGTAAACAACATGTCCTACACAGATCACTTCAGAGCACTAGCTCTATACTTTGTTTCCTATAGACTGTTGGAAGGCAATCTGTGCCTGGCATACAAGGCATCCTTGGATCCCACTCTAATGGATCTTTTGGACATCCATAAAACCAACAGCATCATAACTGCTTGAGCTAGTTACCTTGAAATTTGCTTGCAACATAAATAAGGCATGCTGGAGGGATAGGTATGTGTCTCAGAAAATTCCCTAACACTAGAAAAGGCTTCTTATTCATGTAAAGCAAAGTTCTTCCCTAACTCTATTCAAGTATAACCTAGACCACTGGATGAAAAAATTACCCCAGATCTAGTACCCATGAAGCTATTGGACAGATGCACTCTGTAAATCATAGCCTGCCTTACATATATCCCTTAAAATAATCTCTATGGCTCAGAAAACCTTGCAGAATAAATTTAGGATGCTTGGTTGGGCTTATAAAGACCCCATTAGTCATTAGACTACTATACACCAATGAATCTGTGAAAGTTTCACAACCATGTCTTGGACAAATAAAAATAGACAGACTTTATACTAAAGTAGCAAGTAAACACTAGTTAAAATTAGCATGTACAGAAACATGCAATTCTTTTTATCTTATTCCCTACCCCCTCTCCCTTCTCCTTTTATCCTAACTCAACTATCTACACCCCCACTTTCCTCTTTCTCACTTTCTTCCCTAAACTCACCTCTCCCTTACCTCTTTTAACCTATACCCCGCCACTATTCATATTTCCCCCTGTGGAACATATATATTTGTAAATATCTACTTATTGTTGTAATAGATTCAACATCTGTTTTAACAATGATAGGAATTATATATTTGTAAATTTTACTAATAGTCATATAATTTTTGCTTTTTCTTTCCTAAATTGTATCATCAAATACTTTGTCTTCCATGTACTCTTCTTGTATTATAATAACCTGTTTTTTTATTTTATTTTATTTTATATATTGTATCTATGGAGCTTTTTTCCCCAGGACTCCATTGAAAATGGACTCTTCCTGGCAAACAAACTTCAAATAAATAAATAAATTCATAAATAAATAAATAAATAAATAAATAAATAAAGATGCATTTTCTGGAATT